>NW_024425563.1:24588385-24619945 GCF_017311325.1 Ursus maritimus | reverse complement strand
ATATATATATATATATATATATATATATATATATATATAGGGTAGATGATGGCAATGACGATAATGATGACTAATGCTACTGAAAATATTCTACCTTACCAAATTACTTTGTGGTACCTTAAAAGCCATAAGCTCTACAAATCTCATCATATCCTAATGCATTGCTTTGTAGAGACCCAGGAAGGAGATCAGCCTCTGTCATTCATCAAAGTGTCCTTCCTAATGTATTCGAGGTTCCCCTTAGAAGTCCCTCATCTGCTTACCATGCAGGCTTCTTTCTCACTCCTCTGCTATGAAATCACTGCCTTTGGTAGATTTTCCCCGTTTTTCTTATTTAAATATTTATAAGTGTAATGTAGCCATGCCCCAGTTCATCAATAGTAATTCCTCTTATATTTAAAGACAGAGAAATGTAGAGCATTACTGAGTTAATGTTTCTGTCTCTCCCACTCCATGCCCATTTGTTTCTTTAACTGGCCTCTGAGCTTGCTGTTCGCATCATCCCAAATCTGCCATCAGAGTATAGTTAATACTTGAGGGCATGACACTTTACAGAATATCCCGCTTTGTGGGATCACTTATGTGGTGTTCAAGCCAATGATTTGGGGAGAAAACGTGTCAAATCCTTCTCTTAAATGAACACCAAAATAAATTCTGGATGAATTAATGATTGTAATGTAAAATATAAATTTAAGAAAAACAGAATACTATCATAACCTTGATATGAGGGAGAACTTCTTAAAGCATTATACCAAAGTCAGAAACCTTAAAAGGGGTGATTACCTGAATACAAAACTTTTGAAATGTGAAAAAGCCATATTTTATCGGCAGCATTAAAAGGCAAATAAATATCTGGGGTAAATATTTGTGACATATGATGAACAAAAGATATAATAACGCATATGGAAAAAGCAGAAATAAAAAGAAAAAAATTAGAAAGGTCTGAAGCAAATTTTTAGAAATTTAATGGCAAAGGTTATAAAAAGGATATTCAAAAAGAAATAGATTCAGCTAATATGCATGCAAAATGTGTTCAACCTTACATGTGTTAAACACAATTCAAAGCCACACTTAAAACTGTATTATTCACCTATTAATATCCCATTCGATGATAATGGTGGTGTATATACTTCACCTAGCTATGCCACCTGTAAAAATTTATCTTAATTGGATATAAAGTTGTTTTTTATTAAAGCGACCAACAATAGGAGACATAAGTATAATGGGATACTTCGTGGCCATGAAAATTTATGAGCTAAATCTATAATTATTCACTTAAAGGTAGTTCATGATATATTACTACATTAGAAAAAAAAGGTTCATGCATAGCATTTTTTCTTATAATTTTTTTCTTTTTAAAATGAAAATAGCAATATGAATATGTTTGCATAGGACACTAAAATATTCAGCATTATGACTGGGTGGTATTTAATGGGTTATTAATTGAATTTTTCTTGTCTATATTATATAATTTTATATAATATGCATGTAACTGTTAGTTATAAATACACGTTAATTAAGTTTTTAAATAAATAAATATTACGTTGGGGGAATGGGAGCCAGCATACAAAATATTCAGAAGAGGCTCCCTCTCTTTTTGCGAGGTAGAAAGGGCCCACTCCACAGAGGGAAGAAAGACAGTCATGGTACCCCCTTTGCTCTGACTCTAATTCCACTGCTTGGTCCACTTTCTCACTATTTAAGGAACTATAGACAATTAAATGTCAACATGGGTTGTAATTGACTTCTAGCAAGTAAGAGTTTCCAAACGGTTTATTTGGCTAACGTAAGCAATATGTGTCAATAAACTATTTATGTGAGATTTCAAAGATCTGTGATATCTCTGAGTTTCCTTTGTTATGTTAAAATAACTTTTGAGTGAGACTCACCCCTGTGATTTCTCTGGTCAACCTGTTCACTTGGCTGGCCAGAGGACCTTTTCAGAACTCCTACCTTAACCCCTTCAACTACAGCCTCTCCTAAACATAGCCATTTTTCTCCAAAGCTGGAGCAGAAATGACAGTATCACTTGAAGGTGTGCTACAAACCAGGAGAGAATCATAAAATTCAAAATTTAAATTAGAAAAGAAAAACCTTTGTCATTTGAAATCACAAAGGTCAAAACGTGCAGAGAATATAATGGTGACAGTAACGACTCCTTTCAAGGAAGAATGGTGCTTGTTCACATAATCGAAGCATCATGTGAATTAAACTCATAGACTGTAGACCACGAATTTGGTGAACAGGAATAAATTTTCAGGTAGTTCTTGGCAGAATTTACTGACCTTGAACAGGAGACCCAGGCAGATATTTATAGAGGCAGGTCAAAGAGATAGGTCTCCAAATGGCCAATTCCCTGCTACTAAATGAAAATCTTCTTTGAATAAGTTGGTGGTTCTCTTGGGGCCCATGAGGCCCAAAATTATTTGGGCTTTTCATTGTGAATTTTTGGGGGTGTGATGATTTGTTTCCCTTTAAGACTCCATCCCTGAGGCACCCACTAATTAGGACCCTGGAACCTTGTGTCTGCAGTTCAGGGAGTTACCAGCAGATGGCAACATTGGTTTAGTGAGTAATACAGCGGCTACCTCTCTAGGCAGACTGCCGGTAGCTCCATAGTCTCCCTAAGATGTCAAGTTTAATTCTTCCTAAACACAAAAACGATCTGTGAGGATTCTAGCACTTCGAGGAAAAGAGAGCCCTCTAACAATAAGACTGTATAAGTACCACAGGAATTTCAGGTTCCAAACTGATGGTTGCCAGAGAGAAGGGGGTGGGGAGGTTGGGCAACACGGGAGAAGGGGAGTGGGAGATACAGGCTTCCCGTTATGGAATTTATGGGATGAATAAGTCATGGGGATAAAAGGCACAGCATAGGGAATACAGTCAATGGTGTTGTAAGACCATTGTATGGTGACAGATGGGAGGTACATTTGTGAGCAAGCATAACATACAGACTTGTCGAACCACCATGTTGTACACCTGAAATTCATGTAATATTGTGTGTCAACTATTCTTCAGTAAGAAAAAAAACGAGGTTGCATTTTCAAATACAAATAAAAGTTGAAAAAAAAACTGTAGATATTGAGAATCTCCCAATTACCTAATACCTTATTATCAGTTAATATTTTTGTAAATTCCATACCCAGAATTTGTATTCTTCTACATCTTAAAATGCAGTCTTCTGTGATTGCCTTCCTTCCAGCTCTACACGTTCTAGTTCTTGATATTTAAGCATCATTCTATGACCGCCACACAATGTAAACTTATGTCCTTAATTATCCCTAGGTGAAGATGCTGAAGACTATGGTCAAGAGCTATGGCCTTGGAGTTGAAAAGCCATAGGTTTAAATTGTTCACCATTTCCTTGGGCAGATTATTTAATCTTGTTAAACTGCAGTGTCTCCATCTATAAAAACGTGTTAATAATATACCCGACTCATAGGATTCAATGAGAGAATATGTGTATAAAGTGCTAAATTTAAAGCACCGTGCTTGGCACACAGTAAGCCCTCATTAATGCTATCTACTGTCATTACTCATAGTAAGTTCTTGATTGGGTACCTTTTCCTCTGTTCAAATATGCAGATGGAAAAATGACAACAGCAGACCCACCTTAGCTTCCTACCCTAAACACAGAGGATGCAGGGCAAGGCTATCCATTAGCAAAGGGGCTCCCTCTTCCTTTTACAACTGATTTTCATCTCTCTGTCCTCTCAGTTGGCTCTCTGTGCAGTTATAGCTCTTACCAATGCTGGGGCCCATTGCCCTGGCTTACCAGCCCTATGCCTTTTCCTGCAGCTCTCTGGTCAGTTAGTGTTTTCCCCCCTGTTCCATTTCTAATACTTTAAGGAAATTCTTACTGAACAGGGTCACTTTTAGTTATCTTTCCAAACATGACCAAAACGTTGAGAAATGACAGTACACACACATTTTATTTTCTCCAAATCCCCTCCAACTCTATTCCATTTCATTGTCTCCTTCCTTAGTTCTTGTCCTACCATGGCTGGCCAGGTTCGTCAGCCAGTTGAAGTGAAAGTTATGTCATTAACCTACTGATCTCAGAACCTCACCTCCCCTTTACCTAATGGTCCTAGCTGAAAGGAAATTTAGCTGTAATTCCACTTCACAATCCATTCAACAAAAATGCACGTATCCTATCTTCATCGAGAATGTGCTGTTCTTAGAAGCCAACAGCATCACAGCCTGAACCAGAAACAGTGACCCTCTCTCTCTAGGGTTGCATTACAGCAACTCAGCTGGGGTAGCTGAACTGCTTACATATATTTATAACTAGGGAGAGAAGAGGGAATTGGCTGAATCAAGTTTCCATCAAGATCTACTCTACCAATTCTAAAGGTCTATAAACAGTTTGGAGGTCTTTCAGAATCTTAACCAGCTCTATCCTGCTCTGCTAGAAATTACTCTATAAGGACCCACCCCCAGATAGAGAGACAGAGGGAGATAGAAAGAGGGAATTCTTTGCCCAGACTGTGGTCTCCTTACCACTTGATATTCTGCAATAAACCTGTTCTGAGACTCTCCTTCCCTCTAAGACCTTGCGTACGCAGACAATGGCCACACCATAACTGACAGCAGAACTCTGACCCACAAGCCCTATAGTAATCAGCCTGGGAAGCCAAACCCCACCTTATGCAGGAATTGGTCCAGAACGGTCAGAACTTGACCAAGTCAATGACTTCCAGTTCCTACTTTTTTTTTTTTGGTCCCTGCTCTGCTTCCAATCAGTGAAAGCCAAATAATCATAAACCAATCACATAAAATGCCCTGCCTCTCGTTAGCCTATCTTCAGCTTCTCCACCGCTAATAGTACCCAATCGGAACATACCTGGAATCATCTTTTTTTTTAGTACAAAGCTTTCTCATTCCCCTCCCTATCTTTGAGTCCCTGACAAACGCAAGTGGTTATGGCTCGCACTCTTGCTAGAGCCCGCTCTGAATAAACACTTCTGTTTGTTCTGATTTGGGTAGTCTCTGTGATTTCCACAGATTTCCTGGAGTTTCCCCTCTTGCTAGAGCCCGCTCTGAATAAACACTTCTGTTTGTTCTGATTTGGGTAGTCTCTGTGATTTCCACAGATTTCCTGGAGTTTCCCCTGAGATACCACTGCACTGCTCGCTGCTGCTGACCCTGGGTTTTCCCCAGGTGCAGTACCCATGGATGCCCCCTTACGCCTTGCTGCTTGTGGTTTGTTGAGTACATACAGATGTGGTAAGTCAGCACAAGCCCTCAACTCGGCTCTATTTGCATTGAGCTCCTCAGCTACTTGCTGCGTTTGGTCCCCAAGTTTGTCACTGGTTCCCATTTGTTTGACATCTTCAGCAGGCTGTTCCTATTCATGCCTTTTTACTTCCTTTTGTGCTTCTGTTTGTGTTGTGCTGTCTTAAAATGTTGTTTGTCTCAAAGTGTTGTGTATCATAAACAGTTCACAACATTACAACCCTGTGAAGGACAATCACAGGGTAGAACACAAGCATAAGCCTTTGAAGTCTATTGTTTGAGCAAGCATCACAGGCCGGAAAGTTTTAGGTTTTCTTTAGACCGGCTTCCATCTGGACAAACTTTGCTGTGGGTCACCGATAAAGCTGCATCATGAGGTCTTACTTCCTTTTTTTTTTTTTGATCCTGAGAGCTTAGCTTTCATCCAGAGAGTGTTTTCTCTGCTTTTCTGACTGCCAGGGGGCAAAGACTGTCAGGTCTGCTTTTAAAGGCAGCCAACAGGTTGGGGGCCTGAGACATGAAGTACACAAGCCTGGCTTTTGAGCAAGTCTAAATCCTCTCCTCTAAGGAAAACTGCTACTTCTTCTGTGTACTCCCTTTATGATCCCAATTCTTGGTTGTATCTCTCTAAATGGCATAACTTCACCAAGGATTATTTGGGCCTTCAGAGGCCATTCTAGGGAACATTTGAGTTGAACAGAATTGCTCATTTGAGAAGTGACTTAGGGAAAAAGGAATACGATTTCTCAGGCCCAATGGGCAGGATTTCTTGGATGGTGTATAGAGGTCTCCAGATAAAATTCTGACACAAAAATTGGTTCTTTAAGTGATTCTTCAGGTGCCTGGGTGGCCCAGTTGGTTAAGCATCCAACTCTTGATTTTGACTCAGGTCATGATTTCAGGGTCATGAGATCTAGCCCAGCGTCAGGCTCCATGCTCAGAGCCGAGTCTGCTTGAGATTCTCTCCCTCTGCCCCCTCCCCCCACTGCTTGCAAGCACGCTCTCTCTCAAATAAATAAAGTCGTATTTATTTATCTGAGAGAGAGAGTGAAAGCATGAGCAGGTGGGGGTGGGTCAGCAGGGGAGGGAGAAGCAGACTTCCCACTGAGCAGGGAGCCTGACATGGGGCTCCATGAGAGGACCCCCAGATCACAACCTGAGCCCAAGGCAGACACTTAACCAGATGAGCCACCCAGGTACCCCATAAGTAAATAAATCATTAAAAAAAGAAAAAGAAAAAAAAGAAAAGATTCTTTGGCCCAGATGAATGAGTAATTTGACAGACTTAAGCAGCAAGCTAGACTCATTTCCCTGGTAAATCCACCCCTTCCTTTTCCTTCATTGCTTCCCTATATCCAGGTTTCCGTCTTCCTCCTTATTCTTCTCTCTTCTTCCATTCTTCTGTCATCTTCTCCTTCCTTTTCCCATTGTCCAGACCCCCTACACTTTCCCAATGCTTCTCCTAAGATCCTAAAATTCCAGTTGCTTCTAAAGATCTATCCCTTTCAGAGCCGGATATGCAGGCAATTCTAGAACTTATATGTCAGATAGGAGCTGAATTAAAAGCAATTTAATTAGGAGGAGTTAAGATGGCGGAGGAGTAGGAGACACCGTTTTCAGCCGGTCCCCCGAGTCGAGCTGGATAGGTACCAGACCAGCCTGAACACCCACGGAACCAGCCTGAGACGCAGGAAGACGCATCTGGATCTCTACAAATGAACATCTCCCGCGCTGAGTATTGAGGTACGAAGCGGTGAGCCATGAAACTGTGCACAGATATCGGAAGATAAACGGAAGGGGGAGGGAGCCGCCGCGTTCGGGCGCCGGGAAGCGGTAGCCACTTGCACGGGAGAGCGGGCGGGGCTCGCGGACGGCACCCGCAAAACAGCAGACTGAGACGTGAGCCGGGTGTGCACGCCACCAGGCATCTCGCGGAACCCCGGAATCCCGGTGCGCTCACTGGATCCAGACTGAGACCGGGAGATCCGGGAGCACGCGCGGGGCGGCTGGCGGCTGGCGGCATTAGAAACACAAAGGACAGAGACGCGCCGGCCCTGGAAGTGAGGGCTGGGACGCCGGGTGTGGGGCGCACATCCCGGGACGCTGCAGGGTTGAGCAGCACCAACAGAAACAGAGTTAAAGTGGCCAGAACATTAGTAGAGAACGGGCCGCAATCCCTCTGTTCTGTGACAGAGGCTGAAATTTGGCCGCTGCTGCTCTGACTCTCAGAAGAGGCACAGCAAACCGCCAGGGAAAGCTGCCAGAGAACAAAAGCCTGGAAATACCGGCTCAGGGAGTGCCCATCCCCATCCCCCCTCGCAGGGGACGCGGAGACTCTACCCAAACAGGGTTGCCTGAGTATTGGCGCGGCAGGCCCCTCCCCCAGAACACAGAAGGCAGGCTGAAAAATCAAGAAGCCCACAACCCGGGCGCCTGGGTGGCGCAGTCATTGAGCGCCTGCCTTCGGCTTAGGGCGTGATCCCGGCGTTCCGGAAAGGAGTCCCTCATCGGGCTCCTCCGCTGGGAGCCTGCTTCTTCCTCTCCCACTCCCCTGCTTCTGTTCCCTCTCTCGCTGGTTGGCTGCCACATAAATAAATAAATAAAATCTTTAAAGAAGAAGCCCACATCCCTAAGATCCCTATAAAACAAGGGGCACGGCCTGGGACCCAGTCAATAATTTGGGCTCTGGAAACCCCGCAACCTCTCTTCATCAGAATGACAAGAAGGAGAAGCCCCCCCCAGCAAAGAAAAGACAGTGAGTCTGTGGCCTCTGCCACAGAAATAATGGATATGGATGTAACCAAATTATCAGAAATGGAATTCAGAGTAACGATGGTCAAAATGATGAGTAGAATTGAAAAAACTATTAACGAAAAGGTTACTGAGAATATAGAATCCCTAAGGACAGAAATGAGAGCGAATCTGACAGAAATTAAAAATTCTATGAGCCAAATGCAGGCAAAACTAGAGGCTCTGACGGCCAGGGTCGCAGAAGCAGAGGAACGGGTTAGTGAATTGGAGGATGGGTTAATAGAGGAAAAAATGAAAATAGAAGATGGTCTTAAAAAAATCCACGCCCACGAATGTAGGTTACGGGAGATTACTGACTCAATGAAACGATCCAATGTTAGAATCATCGGCATCCCCGAGGGGGTGGAGAAAAACAGAGGTCTAGAAGAGATATTTGAACAAATTGTAGCTGAAAACTTCCCTAATCTAGCAAGGGAAACAAACATTCGTGTCCAAGAGGCAGAGAGGACCCCTCCCAAGCTCAACCACGACAAACCTACGCCACGTCACGTCATAGTGCAATTCGCAAATATTAGATGCAAGGATACAGTATTGAAAGCGGCCAGGGCAAAGAAATTTCTCACGTACCAAGGCAAAAGCATCAGAATTACGTCAGACCTGTCTACACAGACCTGGAATGAGAGAAAGGGTTGGGGGAGCATATTTAAAGCTCTTTCAGAGAAAAACATGCAGCCAAGGATCCTTTATCCAGCAAGGCTGTCATTCAGAATTGATGGAGAAATAAAGACATTTCAGAATCGCCAGTCACTAACCAATTTTGTAACCACGAAACCAGCCCTACAGGAGATATTACGGGGGGTTCTATAAAAGTAAAAAGGCCCCAAGAGTGATACAGAACAGAAAGTCACAGCCAATACAAACAAAGACTTTACTGGCAACATGGCAACATTAAAATCATATCTCTCAGTAATCAGTCTTAATGTAAATGGTTTGAACCATCCCATAAAACGCCACAGGGTTGCAGATTGGATAAAAAGAAATGACCCATCCATTTGCTGTCTACAAGAGACTCATTTCGAACCCAAAGATGCATTCAGACTGAGAGTAAGGGGATGGAGTACCATCTTTCACGCAAATGGACCTCAAAAGAAAGCTGGGGTAGCAATTCTCATATCAGATAAATTGGATTTTAAACTACAGACTATAGTTAGAGATGCAGAAGGGCACTATATTATTCTTAAGGGAAGTATTCAACAAGTGGATATGACAATTATAAATATATATGCCCCCAACAGGGGAGCAGCAAGATACACAAGCCAACTCTTAACCAGAATAAAGAGACATATAAATAAAAATACATTAATAGTAGGGGACCTCAACACTCCACTCTCAGAAATAGACAGAACACCCTGGCAAAAACTAAGCAAAGAATCAAAGGCTTTGAATGCCATACTCGACGAGTTGGACCTCATAGATATATATAGAACACTACACCCCAGAACCAAAGAATACTCATTCTATTCTAATGCCCATGGAACATTCTCAAGAATAGACCATGTTCTGGGACACAAAACAGGTCTCAACCGATACCAAAAGATTGAAATTATCCCCTGCATATTCTCAGACCACAACGCTCTGAAATTGGAACTCAACCACAAGGAAAAATTTGGAAGAAACTCAAACACTTGGAGACTAAGAACCATCCTGCTCAGGAATGACTCGATAAACCAGGAAATCAAAAATCAAATTAAACAATTTATGGAGACCAATGAGAATGAAAATACAACAGTCCAAAACCTATGGGATACTGCAAAGGCAGTCCTAAGGGGGAAATACATAGCCATCCAAGCCTCACTCAAAAGAATAGAAAAATCTAAAATGCAGTTTTTATATTCTCACCTCAAGAAGCTGGAACAGCAACAGAGGGACAGGCCTAATCCACGCACGAGGAAGCAGTTGACCAAAATTAGAGCTGAAATCAATCAAGCAGAAACCAGAAGTACAGTAGAGCAGATCAACAGGACTAGAAGCTGGTTCTTTGAGAGAATCAATAAAATTGACAGACCACTGGCAAGACTTATCCAAAAGAAAAGAGAAAGGACCCAGATTATTAAAATTATGAATGAAAAAGGAGAGGTCACGACGAACACCATTGAAATTGGAAGGATTATTAGAAATTTTTATCAACAGCTATATGCCAATAAACTAAGCAATCTGGAAGAGATGGAATCCTTCCTGGAAACCTATAAACTACCAAGATTGAAACCGGAAGAAATTGATTCCTTAAACAGGCCAATTAATTATGAAGAAATTGAGTCAGTGATAAACAACCTTCCAAATAACAAAACTCCAGGCCCGGACGGTTTTCCTGGGGAATTCTACCAAACATTCAAAGAAGAAATAATACCTATTCTCCTAAAGCTATTTCAAAAAATAGAAACAGAAGGAAAGCTACCAAACTCATTCTATGAGGCCAATATTACCTTGATCCCCAAACCAGGCAAAGACCCCCTCAAAAAGGAGAATTACAGACCGATTTCCCTAATGAATATGGACGCCAAAATCCTCAACAAGATACTTGCTAATAGAATCCAACAGTACATTAAAAGGATTATCCATCACGATCAAGTGGGATTCATACCTGGGATGCAAGCGTGGTTCAATATTCGCAAATCAATCAGCGTGATACATCATATCAACAAGAAAAGACTCAGGAACCATATGATCCTCTCAATCGATGCCGAAAAAGCATTTGACAAAATACAGCATCCTTTCCTGATTAAAACCCTTCAGAGTGTAGGAATAGAAGGTACATTTCTCAATCTCATAAAAGCCATCTATGAAAAGCCTACTGCAAATATTATTCTCAATGGGGAAAAGCTGGAAGCCTTTCCCTTAAGATCAGGAACTCGACAAGGATGCCCACTCTCGCCACTATTATTCAACATAGTACTAGAAGTCCTTGCAACAGCAATCAGACGACAAAAAGGGATCAAAGGTATTCAAATTGGCAAAGAAGAAGTCAAAATGTCTCTCTTTGCAGATGACATGATACTCTATATGGAAAACCCAAAAGAAGCCACTCCCAAACTATTAGAAGTTATAGAGCAATTCAGTAACGTGGCGGGATACAAAATCAATGCTCAGAAATCAGTTGCATTTCTATACACGAATAACGAGACCGAAGAAAGAGAAATTAGGGAATCCATCCCATTTACAATAGCACCAAAAACCATACGTTACCTTGGAATTAACTTAACCAGAGACGTAAAGGACCTATATTCTAGAAACTATAAATCACTCTTGAAAGACATTGAGGAAGACATAAAAAGATGGAAAGATATTCCATGCTCATGGATTGGAAGAATTAACATAGTTAAAATGTCCATGCTACCCAGAGCAATCTACACTTTCAATGCTATCCCGATCAAAATACCGAGGACATTTTTCAAAGAACTGGAACAAATAGTCCTTAAATTTGTATGGAAACAGAAAAGGCCCCGAATCTCCAAGGAACTGTTGAAAAGGAAAAACAAAGCTGGGGGCATCACAATGCCGGATTTCGAGCTGTACTACAAAGCTGTGATCACAAAGACAGCATGGTACTGGCACAAAAACAGACACATAGACCAATGGAACAGAATAGAGAGCCCAGAAATGGACCCTCGGCTCTTTGGGCAACTAATATTTGATAAAGCAGGAAAAAACATCCGGTGGGAAAAAGACAGTCTCTTCAATAAATGGTGCTGGGAAAATTGGACAGCTACATGCAAAAGAATGAAACTTGACCACTCTCTCACACCATACAGAAAAATAAACTCCAAATGGATGAAAGACCTCGATGTGAGACAGGAATCCATCAAAATTCTAGAGGAGAACATAGGCAGCAACCTCTATGACATCGGCCAAAGCAACCTTTTTCATGACACATCCCCAAAGGCAAGAGAAACAAAAGATAAAATGAATTTATGGGACTTCATCAAGATTAAAAGTTTCTGCACAGCCAAGGAAACAGTCAGAAAAACTAAGAGGCAGCCCACGGAATGGGAGAATATATTTGCAAATGACACTACAGATAAAGGACTGGTATCCAAGATCTACAAAGAACTTCTCAAACTCAATACACGAGAAACAAATAAACAAATCAAAAAATGGGCAGAAGATATGAACAGACCCTTTTCCAATGAAGACATACAAATGGCTAACAGACACATGAAAAAATGTTCAAAATCATTAGCCATCAAGGAAATTCAAATCAAAACCACACTGAGATACCACCTTACGCCAGTTAGAATGGCAAAAATAGACAAGGCAAGAAACAACAATTGTTGGAGAGGATGTGGAGAAAGGGGATCCCTCCTACATTGTTGGTGGGAATGCAAGTTGGTACAGCCACTCTGGAAAACAGTGTGGAGGTCCCTTAAAAAGTTAAAAATTGAGCTACCCTATGATCCAGCCATTGCACTACTGGGTATTTACCCCAAAGATACAGACGTAGTGAAGAGAAGGGCCATATGCACCCCAATGTTCATAGCAGCAATGTCCACAATAGCTAAATAGTGGAAGGAGCCGAGATGCCCTTCAACAGATGACTGGATTAAGAAGTTGTGGTCCATATATACAATGGAATATTACTCAGCTATCAGAAAGAACGAGTTCTCAACATTTGCTACAACATGGACAGCACTGGAGGAGATAATGCTAAGTGAAATAAGTCAAGCAGAGAAAGACAACTATCATATGATTTCTCTCATCTATGGAACATAAGAACTAGGATGATCGGTAGGGGAGGAAAGGGATAAAGGTGGGGGGGTAATCAGAAGGGGGAATGAAACATGAGAGGCTATGGACTCTGAGAAACAAACTGAGGACTTCAGAGGGGAGGGGGGTGGGGGAATGGGATAGGCCGGTGATGGGTAGTAAGGAGGGCACGTATTGCATGGTGCCCTGGGTGTTATACACAACTAATGAATCATCGAGCCTTACATCGGAAACCGGGGATGTACTGTATGGTGACTAACATAATATAATAAAAAATCATTAAAAAAAAAAAAAAAGCAATTTAATTAAGGAGTTCCCTAAACCCAGACAAGACCAGGAATTATTCATAGAAGAATTTAGAATTCTTTTGAGTATATATGACCCATGGATACTTGACCTATATCATTTTTAAAACATGTTAGTCAGAACCTCAGATGCTAAACCCTAAGTGACAAGAGTGATCCAAAAAGGAACCAATGGGATCCCTCTTTCCACAATAAACTGAGAGGTCAAAAAAGATGAAAAAGTAGGACAAAGTCTCATAAAAGTCATACCTGAACATTTCCAAGAAGAAATGATGTACTATAATTTAATCATGCAAACAGAGAAAAGATGAATCCTAGGACGTTTTCAGGATAAACTAGAAAATACCTTTGGCAACATTAGAGGTTTAAAAAAAAAAGGTGCAGATATAACATATATAATTTTGTCAATGGAAGTTACACCTGAAATTGGAGACCCAGCCTACAAACAGAAATTAGAAGGGGAAACACCCCTCTACCTGAATTACAATAACCTATAGACCATTTTGAAAGGGTTTAGAGCAAACATGAGACAGGATCCAAATAAACTTATGGTCCTGTAGATAAAAGAGCTAGGTAGCCCACTTTCTGGTAGATCACCCACTGACAGGGACACTGGGAAAAAGACTGTCCCATCTTAACAAAAGAAACACCAAGTCAAAGAAAAGAAATCCCTTGACTCAGAAAAAAGAGGACGCTCTGAAGAATGAAAAAGTATCCAACATTCTGCCCTACCCTTTAAACACTCAAGAAGAGGGGCGCCTGGAATCAGTTAAGCATCTTCCTTCAACTCAGATCATGATCTCAGGGTCCTGGCATCAAGCCCTACATCTGGCTCCTCACTCAACAGGGAGTCTGCTTCTCCCTCACTCTCTCTCCTTCCCCCTACGGGTGCACACATACTTGCTCTCTCTCTCACTCATTCAAACAAATCAATAAAATCTTAAAACAAAACAAAACAAAAAAACACTTAATTTGAATTAATTGTAAATATGGCTGGTCATCCTCCCAGCAGATTCAAGAGCTACTCTTTCCTAACCCCCCCTTAATCTTTGCTCAATCTCTTCCTCAGAGTAAACGTACCACACAGGTGGTAGGTACTTGAACTAATGCACAAGCTTTCCTTATCTTTCAGTCTTTAGCTGTAACCTTTGGGCCCTTGAAAAACACTTCTTCCTGCTCTGCAATACTACCCCTCCAAATTTAAAAGAAGAGACTTACTTTGAAAATGAAATCATACTATCAAATGGAAGCCAGAGTAACCATTTCATGAGGTTCCAGAGGACTCCTCTATTTATAACCAAGTTGTGTCTGCTCTAGATATATCTTTGCTTCCTCTGTTATATTTGATGCATACCCCAGATAAAGGTCTTGACACATGCATTATTTCAATTTCCAGTCGCTGCTGTCGCATATTACCACAAACTTAGTGGCTTAAAACAACATACATTTATTATTTTACACTTCTATTTTTTCCAAAATGGGTGTTCCTGGGCTAAAATCAAAGTGTTGGTTAAGGGGCATTCCATCTAGAGGTTCTAGGGGAGAATCCATTGCCTTGTATTTTCCGGCGTTTAAAGTTCACCTGAATTTCTTGGCTCATGACCCCTTTCTCCACCTTTAAAAGGGGAAATGGGGATTCTTCAAATCCTTAACTCTTTCTTCTTCTATTCATAAGGAATTTTGTGACTACATTGGTATCACCTGGATAATCTTGGCTAACCTCCCCATCTCCAGACTAGATAACTCTCGTCCTTACTTCCACCTGCAAACTTAATTCTTCACTGCCATATAGCCCAACATATTCACAGGTGCCAGAGATTGGGATGTGGCCATCTTTGGGAGCCTATTAGTCTACCTACCACAGTCTGGTGCCTGACACTCAATGGGCTAAAATGTCCACTGACACAGGAAAAATTATTGGAGGAGAGCCTATTGAGTTCAGATAGATCCAACCACAGAGTTATCCGAATTTCCCCAATATCCCTTGGAATCAGAAGCAAAGAAAGACCTCAAGCCTATAGATAAAAGTTTTATATACAAAGGCCTTCTCATATCCTGTACTAGCCTTTGCTACACTTGTCCTGCCAGTAAAGAAACCAAACAAGACAAGATATTGATCTGTTCAAGACCTCAGGGCCATCAACAAAATTATTAGCCCTTGCTTTCCATTAGCACATAACCCAAATATCATACTATCATCAATTCCAAATGAGAACACTTGCTGCACTGTCGTGGCTCTGCTCTACCTTTTCCAGCGTGTCTCTAGACCAATGAAGTCAATACCTTTATTCCTTCACCCGGGGAAGACAACAAAATACCTGGACAATTATTCACCAAACCCCCTCCTATTTTTCCAGATTCTCAAATAAGTTTAAAAGATCTAAATTCCTCTCGTAATTCAGTTCTGACACAGTATGTAGATGATCTCCTACTTTTTTCAGAGGACAATGAAGCCTATTAAAAAAAGGATACCTTTTCTTGCTCTCAGCCTTAGGAGAAAAGGACCTAATATTTCCAAAGTTAAATTATAGTTTGGCCAAAACAGAGTCCATTACTCAGGGTATAAGTTATCTATGAAGGGAAAACTCTCCTGATGGACTAAAGACTATGCAAACTTACTTTAGTTCCCACACAAAATGACAATTTAGAGGATTTCTAGGTTTAACTGAGGTGCAGATAAAAAGTTTCAAAGTTTTCTGGGATTGGAACATCTCTCTATGAATTGAATAAAGCCTCTGAAAGAGATACTCTCCTCAGAGAAGCCAAACACAAATAAGCCTTCTTTAAAATCCTTAAAAGAAGGCTCTTTAAACTCCTCCTCCCCCAGGCATTCCTTACTACAAAAAGCCCCTTTATCTATTTGTTCACGAGAGATCTGGACAAGTTGAGACTTTAACTCAACTTCATGAGAACTATCAATTTCTATTGCTTACCAAATCCTTACCCTTAACCTGGTTGCAAAGGCTTAACCGCCTTGTCGCGGGACATTAGCTGCCACTGTGAAACTTGCCAGTGCTTTGCTGAATTAGCTCTAGGCTTCCAGCTTGACCTCATGGTTCCTCACACAGCACAGACCTTACTAGTGACTGAGAACAAACCACGTTTTTTGCCAGTCACTTAACTTCTGATGAGACTGTTACTCTTTCTCACATTACTATTCACCACGGCAATACCCTAATCCTGCCACTCTCTTGCCCCCTACCAGAAGATGGGAAACTTTATGATAATCTTATCCAAAGTAAGGAATTTTCTATACCTCACTCAGATTTAGTAGAGACTCCCATTGAGAACCCAGACCTATTATTATTTGTTGATGGATATCTCAAAATGAAAACTAGAGGTTATCAAGTAGGATATGTTGTCACTAATTTAAATTCTCTTTTAGAATATAGTCTTCTAACCAACATAAAATAAACTGTGGTGGCAGAACTTATTGTGCTTACTGGAGCTTATCATCCAGCCAAGGACCAGAGAATAAACACATGTAATACAGAGCACAGATATGCTTTTGGAATAATACATGACTTTTTAATGCTTTGGAACCAAAGGGGTTTCTCAATTCTGCTGGAACTTCATAAAAAATGGACAAGTTAAGGAATTTTTGGATGCTTCCTACAGAAGTGGCTATTATAAAGGTTGAGGCTGATGCAAAAAAGATAATAAGGAAGCTAAAGGAAATACTATAACAGATCATTTTGCCAAACAAGGCAGCCTTCACCAAGGCTATGATCCTAATCAAACCCTCAAAGGATAAATCCCTTGAGGGATTCAAAAAGGCTATTATGAAATATCTATGTTAAGTGCTTGAAAAGGAAGAAAGGAAAAAATTTGGTTGTACCTTTCACTCAGATCATCTCTGGCATTCCTCATAAGATGCTTTGAGGCAAAAGAGAATTTCAAATGGATGTTCGCTAAATTTCTCTATGAAACAACTCATTATAGTAGAAACAAACTGGTTACTATCTCAACTTAGCATTGTTGGAGAAAATTTACAAAGACAGTTGAGGCTATTTTCAGGCCATATGTCACCTGTTAACAACACAATCCTGGAAAAACTGTAAAGGTGGGACATAACTAGGAACCAAAGCCTTAAGGACCCTTTAAACACCTCCATGTGGATTGTATGCAGCCTCTGTCCCGCACGGGATCTGAATGTATTTTAGTTAATGTATGTAGATTTTTAGCACGGGTTGAAACATGTCCTTGCTAAAAAGCTACAATCTTCATACTCACTGAAAAGTTCCTTGATTATGTGTTTCTAACCTGGGGCATACCAACTTTTACATAAGTGACCAAGTCACATGCTTAATGGGAACCATTAGAAATATGTAAGGAATTGCCCCCTTTCTAAAAACCTACATTGGCCTTACCATCACAATCTTCTAGAAAAGTTGAAAAAAACCAATGGCATCTTTCAATTAAAATTAACAAAATTTTCAGAAACCTGTGAGCCTCCTTTGGGAGGCCAGAGCCACTTCCACTAGCATTTATGGCTATATGGTCTCAGGAACCATAGAGCTTTTCCACCTGTGAACTGGCAACTTACAGATGTATTCACCTAGAGACCCGTGATATTATACTCAGACCTGTTTCAAAAAGATATGACAAATTATTGTAAGGGACTCATGAAACAGATCCAGCATTATAACCAACAAGTTAAAGCTGTCTTCCTACTACATCTTCCTAAACAGTCTCTTCATGATTCTCCACCAAGAGATTATGACTACTAGAAGAGACATCGGAAGAACACGCTCTTGATGTTCATTAGAAGGGATCTTATCAGATACTCTTAACAAAAAATAAGTGGGGAAACTCCAGGCAGTCCATCAGGTTCATGTTTTACAACTAAGCAATTCTTAGTGCTGCTAAGCAACACAATTGGAAGGCTAATCTAATAGGGGATCTGAAACTGAAGATTCTCAGAGATCTTATGGAAGCAGCCAGTCTTTAAAGGTAGACAGCTGACCCAAAATCTTCAGAAAAAGGACTGACCTCAGAGAGTAGACAGCTTCTGCCTAAGCATTAGACCAAGAACCCTAGTTCTTGTTTTGTTTTACCTTATTGCCTATAACCATTCTTCTTCTTTTCTATAGACCCCTGTTTGTCATCTACTCATCATGGCCCTCTACCTCTTTTTTCTCTCTACTAAAATTGCTATTATAATGATAATGAAATTTGTTACATTGAACCTACTCATTCTAATGACATTCTTAGATTCTCCCAACAGTAGCCACTGCCCTTAATCTTACAGATTACCAGATGAGTCATCCAAAACCAGATCCCCCGATAAAAATCCCTGGGCAATTTTGGTCTTATCAGATAAGACCATAAGGAATTACAGCTGATGGCATTTACATTTGTACCTACATGGACAAATGACTTGAAACAAATCAACCTATGGCTTTGCTATTGTCCTTCCGTCCAAAAGAAGAGCCAGTTATTATCATCTACTGATCAGACCCTAGATAATTCTAAATTTGAATTCCGTAATCTTCACTGTATAATGAGCCCATTACTTGTTACCTGGGAGAAAGCAATAGGGATTCAGATCTGTAACCCAGCTAATGTAAGGCCTTGGTTCCATCCTCGTGTGATGAAAAATTCTTTTTTCATGGCTCTTCATGTGCCCCTACTATTACTACCTCATTTGTGACCAGGATGCCTGGTTCTGTTTGCCTCAGACTAATACCTCATATACTTTAAGAATAAGAAGCTAAGTCTTCTCTGTACATGGAGACGCTAATTCTAAAAACCGCTAAGGCTTAAAATTTCAACTCAAACACTAGCTCCAAAATGAGGCCACCTTTTATTATTCAGGCACTCTACCTAGGAGAATCTGACTCACTGTTTATATGAATAATCAGGGCATCACTCCCCAAAGTAGGAATTCTATAAATAGAAAAGACTGTAAGAATCTTAACATTAACTCTAGAAGAAGTTATTAACAATATCACCTTTGTCCTAGATAGAATGCACATCAGTCTCAATTCATTGGCAAAAGTAGTAAGGAGCAATTTCACTGCTTTAGATTTCTTGTTGCTACTCACGGTGGTCTCTATGCCATTGCTAATACTTCTTGCTGCACATAGATCACTGAAGCAGGCAAGGCAGAACAGCCTGCACTTCACCTTAAGGAAAATATACCTGGATCTATAATGTGATCCCAACATCCTAGAGAATTTGTTCTCATGGCCTGACTTGGGCAATCAAGGTTCCCAGTTCCAAAAACATCTTACAGGAACTATTAATTGTTCTGCTTCTGAGAGATCGATCATGATGCTAGTCTGTTGCATTCTATCTAGAGTCTTAAATATTTTTCAGCCAATCATTAAATGATAGCTATGATAATACAAAAACAAGAAGTTAAAGATTTTGGGATACGATCTCTATGAAGACAGTCATACAATTCCTGAAGGATGAAGATCTGAAACTCTAGCTTTCCATGAATTGGTCAACCTGTTGCACGTGAGAGAATACCCCAATGTGGGGACTGAAAGGCTGAATATGCAAATGGACAATGATCAGACCACAGATGATAACAGAACCCTGACCCACAATCTCAGCAGCAAGCTTCAGGTAGCTTCCCTATTTTTGTTCTCACTCCCAACTCAGGACCAACCAGAAAAAGCCAAATCTGCTCCAGAAACCAATCACGTAAGATACCCCATTTCTAGTTACCCTATCCCCAGTTTCTCCATGCCAACAATGTCCAATCAGAAAATACCTAGAGCCTTTGCTTCTTTTTTTTAGCATAAAGTTTAACCACTCTACTGACTATCACTGAATCTCTGACAAATGCAAGTGGTGGTGGCTGGAGCACTAGCAAGCTCTGACCAGATAGCCTCCATTTGTTCTCATGTGAGTGGTCTTCATTTATCTTCACACATTTGTACACTGTCCATAGGCAAGCCAGCACACTAAACTTTAGCAAGTATACCTGTAGTATAGAAAATGCAATATAGCTTAGGAAATATTTGTTCTGCCCTTTAGGATATGTGTACTCTTGGAAAAGGTAAACATCTCTAAGCCTCAGTTTTCTCATCTGGAAAATAAGCGTAACACTATTACCCAAATAGATGTGGTATAATGATTAAATATGCTAAAATGGAACATGCTTCTCCTATTGCCTGGCACATAGGTGAACAATTAGCACTGATACGATGATCATGAAGATGATGGTTTTGCTATGCTCTGCAATCTGGATTGTAATCATATCTTGCTATTTGCTACCTCACACTGATGCTAAGAAACTACACCTACAGTGGAATATATATATACACACACACTCCACTGTAGATGCAGTTTCTTAACATCAGTGTGTACACACACACACACACACACACACACACACACACACACACAATTTCAAGCATATGCAGAAGCATACAGGATAGGATGAGCCTCCACGCATTTGTCACCAAGTTTCACCAATTATCAACTCATGCACATCTTTTTCATCCATCGTCCCCCAATTCTCCCTCCCATATTATTTTACTTGAAGCAAATCCCAAACAGATATCATTTCATTTTAATATTCCATTATACATCCTTAAAGAATAAAGACTCTTTTATAAAATATAACCATAATACCATTATCACCGCTAAAAATTCCTTAATATTATATAATACCAGTTGCTTATACTTTGAATCTAATGTGGTGAGAAGTTTAACATTGATTTATAGACACTTCAATTGTTTCCACACATTTATGGCTCCTTTCTTCATTTTCACTTTTGTTTAAAATGGTGTTCATAAAAATGAATGGTCAGTAATTGGATTCTATATTTTTGTCAAGAGGGAGGATTTGAAATAGGACTGAATTTTTCTCTATTACTACCTATCTTCACTACCTTAAGTAAGTTTTCTTTACAATTTTTTAGCATTTTAATATCCAAGCAACCCAGAGTAGGCTGTATAATATTTACTATTTAGTTCATTTTAATAAAGTAAAAAGAATTATAGCAAAATGATACCACAGAGAATATGTATGAGGGTTCACTTAATCAGTGCCATAAATATATGTTTAAATATTTTCAAAATATTTACCAGTTCCCTCAGAAATAATTTACCTGAGGGATGATGAATATTTGCTTGTCTGGTTCATTTGTAAGATTCAGTTTATTTACTGAAGATTATCGATGTACAGTTACCCGTAAATTGAGAAAATATCCTGTAGGTTGCATATTTACGAAAAGTCCTTCCCTACCATTTATCATCCCCTAAACACATCCTGACCACTTTTGCCATCATCAGTTTTGAGCAATTGATTTTCAGAAGCAAACATTTGAGGGGAGTGGATGAAGGGAGGTCGTTTGAGCGTTCCTGTTTTTATGAGTCAATAACTCACCCCAATGAAAAAGATTTAATTTCACCAAGGTAAGTAAAGTGTCCTTTAAAAAAGATAAACAGAAAATATCTTAGATTCATTCTATATATTTATTTCAGTAGATGCTCCTTTTCTCTCTGTTCCTCTTGGCACACTTTTTTTTTTTCTCCCAAACTATAGTAAATGCCACAGCAACCCAAAATCTTCACAAGCCTTATGGAAACACTTAGAATCAGAGGTAATTCAACTAGTGAATCACGGTCTTTAATTCTGTCTGGGAAATAGCAACAATGATGAAATGAAACAAAAAATACTGAAGAAAAAAATTTATTTTTCCAATCAGAAAAAAAAAAAGGATGGAAAAAAAAAGAGAAGAATATTCTAAGAAAACTGTGACTTTTTTCTAAGTTTTTTTTTTTTAAGATTTTATTTATTTATTTGACAGAGATAGAGACAGCCAGTGAGAGAGGGAACACAAGCAGGGGGAGTGGGAGAGGAAAAAGCAGGCTCCTAGCGTAAGAGCCCGATGTGGGGCTCGATTCCAGAACGCTGGGATCACGCCCTAGGCCGAAGGCAGACGCTTAACGACTGCACCACCCAGGCGCCCCGTTTTCTAAGTTTTTATTTCAATTCTATCACTTAGAGCTCATCAGGACAAGTGCACTCTTCAATCCCCATCACCTGTTTCACCCATCCCCCGAGCCCACTCCCCTCTGGTAACTATCAGTTCTCAAAAACTATGACATTATGACATTTTAAATTTCTTGAAAGAAAATATATTAGTCAAATGTCAAATGTAATTATTAACAGAAATGTCTTATTCTCAGCTGAAAAACAATAAAATTGGCTTCCAGATATTTTCCTTTCACAAATCTTAGGAGACATAACTCAGGACCCTTAGTGTAAGCATGTCCTAAAACCAGTTAAATCTAAATTTCAGTTTCTGTGTTGCTGACTTAAGGTTTGATTATCTTAAGTAAATAACATCAACTGTTCTGTTAAATATTTTCCAGGAAGAAAAACCAGAAGACATAACTGAAGGCTGAAAAGATAATCTTTTCTTGCTTGTTGTCATTAAACTCACTTTTAGGCCCTTAGTGACAATGGAAAATACCAATGTCAAATCTTTCAACTACAACAATTTACTCTTCTCAGTTTATTCAGTCTGCCTCGAATAAATTCTGTGAAAGATTCTCTCAGTCATTCAAAATTTTAAAAGTTGTTAATTTTCATGACTCCTACCAGAATTAATTTTGGCACCCTGATCAGCCAAAGTAAGTAAATTTTTCTCCAGCATTAAGATACTCTTATAAGCTAAATTCCAATTATCTTAAAATTGAAGGAAACCATATCCAGTTATTGAGAAGTCTGACAAGGAAGTGACAGTAATAAGGTGAATGGCATATTGCCTACTATTTGGCTTCGTTGTGTCAGAAAACTGGTTCATTTTTGGCAGAACCTGAGGCATACTTGAGTCTACAGGTATATCTTGGAATACCACTCAATCACTGATTCCCTCCACATCCAATTATGACCAACTCCTGTCACCTCAACCTTCTAAAAGTCCCTCTAATCTGCCCCGTTGCTAATGCCTTAGTTCAGGCCCTCCCCAGCTCTCAGCAGAATTTTAACTAGAGTAGCTGTGTGGGGGAGCTCCCTTGCTTCTGTGGCCACCCACCCAATAACTGATCCTTAATTGAACAACCAGGAGATCTCTCCTCCTAGGGAACAAAGCTTAGGATGGCTAACAAGCTAGTGTCACACACAAAATATTTCACCATTTAGTTTCCTCACACTTCACCACCTTCTCTCCCCCTGTTCCTCCTCCTCTCTCCCATCTTCCTCCTTCCTATTCACCCACACATCACATCACATCATACTTACCCTAAACTTCCCCCACTTTCCCAAACACATAGCCCACTTTAACAGCCTTTGAAATTATACTGGGTTTTCTTTCCTATTCCTATGAATAAACTTACATAGTGTTATAAATATTTATTCTGCCGACTACCTCCCTGTTAAACTATGAATCATGTCTTAGTCTTAATCATATTAATCTCCTTGATAAATATTCACTGATGTGAAATTGATTCTGACAGACAAATCAATGTAATGTTATAGAGATCCAATAAATAAACTACAAATATTTAAGTATTCATTAGATGATAAAGATGTCATTTCAACTTCATTTAACTTTACTGGGATTCATAGTCAAAAATCTGAAGATAAAACAGGTTAGACTTTAGCTCATACAACACAAGAGTATGTATTCCAGATATGTGAATAATGTAATTTTTTTTAAACTATAGAAATACTAGACAAAAATAAAAATCAACATTTATATTATGTTGTAAGATAAAAAAGATTTTACCAAGTATGACTCCAAAGGCAGACATCAAGCAGGAAAGCAGTGATGGCTTTTCCAATTAAAAAAATCTATAGCAGTGCTCTCCAATATAACTTTCAGGACGGACGGAAATATTCCATAGCTACACTGTCCAATACAGTAGCCACTAGCCACACATAGTTACAGGACTCTAAAAATTTAACTAGTGAGACTACAGGACTGAATTTTTTATTTTAATTAAATTACATTCAAGTTTCGTTTAAATTTAATAGTCACTTGTGGCTAATGGCTGCTATTTTGGGCAGCACAGATCTATAGGTTCAAATAAGATCCTATAGAAAGAAAATAAAAATATAAGCCACAAAATTGAAAGAAATACATCCATTGGTTGAATAACTACATTTTATTCTTAAAACATAAATTGTTCTTACATAATAGTAATAACAAATTCCCTACTGGAAAAAAAAAGTAGAGTTACAGATGATATGCAAAAAGAAATAAAAACAGCCAATAAATATATGAAAGCCATTCACCACTGATTAGTTATCAGAAAAATGAGAAGAAACAATATACCGACAGCTCTCAATTCTCCCTCTCAGCCCTCTTCCATCTACACCTCATTCCCATTAGTCAGATTTGAGTCTATCCATTCTACTCTTTCTTAGTATCTTTCTCTTCCTTGATCAGTTATTTTTGTGACACCCACCTGGCAAAAACTCAGGCTTGGATAAATGCAACAGTCCACAGCATGGACAACAGAACATGCCATACAAAGACGGACCTCTGCAGAGGAGGTAGACCTAGATGTGTGGTCTCACAGGCTCATTCTCAGCACACCCTGGCCACCCCGCATGTGTCTTTATGAGCAGTCTCCCCTTTTTTCTCCCCTGTTTCTTTTAAAAGCTTTCCACTATTTCCGATTTCCAGCCCCACCATCTCTGACCTGATTATTCGCTGCTAGTCTCAGCTCCTACTTCACCAAGAAATTAGAGACCTACCCGACAAGAATTTTCTCAATCTCTGGCCAGTAAAACCTTCACATTGACTCCCTTTCTAATTATTCTTTATGCTTCCCCTATTATGACCACGGACTCCTCAAGGTCCAAGTCTATATTCCACCCACATTCTGGATTTCAGCCTCTATTTTATATTCCTTCTTTTTCTTGCCTTTTCTATTTCTCCTCATCTAACAGCATCTATCCCTGACGCATTCGCATACACCTAATTCACTCCGATTTTGTAGAGAATATATAATACAACGGCTTACGAAATCAGCTCCCAACCCCAGCTCTGCCACTCACTGCTATATGATCATATTCAACCTCATTCATGTTTCTTTCCCCTTATCTGTAAAAGCTATCCCTCGGATAGTCATGAATGAAGGTTTTCCACAAAGCACTTAGCACTGTGCTCAGAGTATGGCAAGCTCTTAGAAAATATCAATTATTTTCACCACTATTGCTAATTTTTAACTCTCCCTGGCCTCAGATTCTTATTAGCTATCCTCCATCTCTTTTCTTCAATTCAGAGCAAAACTTTTAAACCTTTTTTTCTGAACTAATTTTAGGTTTACAGAAAAGTTGCAGAAAGAATACAGAGTCCCACGTACCCTCCACCTAGTCTCCCCTAATGTTAACGACATTGCATAACCATGGCCCAGTGATTACAACTGGGGAAGTTATTATTGGTACAACATTATTAAACTACAGACTTTATACAAGTTTCACCAGTTTTTCCACTAATGGTGTTTTTCTATTCTGGTATCCAATCTGGGATCCCACCCCGCAACTAGTGGTTATTTCTCTTTAGTCTCCTATGACCTTAACACTTGTGAAGAGAATTAATAAGTTATTTCGTGAATGTCCTTCGGTTTGGGTTTGTTTGATATTTCCTCACACTACAATTTGAAAAATTCTTGCATTTTTAGCAAAATACCACAGACACAATATTATGTCCTTCTCAGGATGTATCAAGAGATTCATGATGTCAGCATGTCAGAGGAAAACTTTTTGTAAGAATTATCTTCTCTCACTGATTGCTCTTCATCTCTTCCCTCCTGCTTCTCAATCCACTGTTGACTGACTTCAGTCCCCATCAGTCTATTGAAACTGCTCTTATCAAGGACACCAAGAACTCTCCTGCTCTTTGATTTTTTTTTTTTTTTAAACATCTTGGTGCTCCACTCTTGGGCCACACAGTAGCCTCAACATTGCAAAGTGCTCTTGCTCAACGCCTGTGCTGGGCTGCAGCAATGCCACGCTGGCCTGATTTATCACTGACCTTTCTGAGTGCTTTTCTCAGTCCCCTTTCCCGGCTCCTCTTCTGTTACCCTTCTTTTCAATGTCAGAGTGCTTATTTATAACCAGGCACTCTCCCTGGAAGAAGACGTCTACGTCTCTGGTGTTACTTGCCATCCATGTACAGGCAATTCCCACATCTATCTATACCTTCAACATATTTCTCTCTCCTAAGTTTCATACCTATATATACAAGCGTATTCTAAACATCTCCATAGACTATCCTATAGGAATCATAAACTGAACATATCCCCCAACCAATCCTGAAGTGAAATACGATTTGTTTTACATTTCAGAAAGCCTCCCTCAAACCTACTAAACCACTACAGATATAAACTCAACAAAGTAGAGAGTAGGTCGAGAATGTTATCTGTCCTTTGAAATAAATTTTTATTAATGCAGTCGAAGATTGCATTAGATTTTGTGGCAGCCACACCGCATAATTGACACATATTGCGCTGACCACAAAAGACAAATCTCTGTGTTTTTTTAATAAATATATTGCTGTAGCTGTTTTCCCAGTTCTGTACTTGTACAGATAAAATTTAGGACACACTACGTCACTCTGTTGGATCTGGCCCATCACTCAAGTCTGATATATTCTGGGATCCAAACACAGTAATTCATTTGTTAAATCAAGATACACTGAGCAAGCACTAAATGCTCACCATTTTGTGAGACACTGGAAGCACAGTAGTGAGACAGACTTTTAGTTGTAACCTCAATCCGTTCTTCTCCTCTTCCACAGTATTACAGTTTAATCCAGGCACCTGGCCATCAGCTAGATACAACACAGCCCAACAGAAATACAATGAGGACCGTATATGTGATTTAGATTTTTAGTAGCCAAGTTAAATGAAGTAAAAGGAGGTAAAATTCATTTTAGTAACATATTTTATGTATCCCAGTATATCTAAAATATTATTTTAACATGCAATTAATATAAAAAGTATTAATGAGATATCAGGCAGCCTTTTTTTCATTCTAAATTCTTGAAGTCATTGTGTATGTTACACTCAGAACACATCTCAATTCAGACCTGCCACACTGCAAGAGATCACTAGCCTCGTATGGCCCTGCTACCGTACTGGATAGTTTAGAGGTAGAGCGGTGTAACCGTGTTCTTATAAATGGACTGTGAACACAAGTTACACTAGCAATTTACTCTTCATTTGCTTAAAATAAAACTACTTGTATTTCATAGTACAGCAGCTTAAGCCTTAACCTAAAAAATGCAAGATTTGAACAAATAACCACGTCTTGGCCCTGAGTCTGCCATTCCCCTCATGTGCAAATTCAATGAGGATATTTTCTTAATCTTCATCTAAAACATGGGATCCAAATACAATGAAAAAGTGGGAAGAAATAGGATGGAGCTCTGTCACACACACCTAGAAACTGACACATATGGGCTGTAATGATCCATTAGTCAGCAGCCTTCTAGTACAGCCATTCAACCAGTTACTCGTCTTAATTGTCTTTGCATCCACCCTATAGTTCAGTGTGTCCCCTCATAATGGCTGAGGAATTAGGAGACATTTTTTTGGCCCCACAGCCAGATCAAGATGTTTTATTATTTTCCTTACTTTCTTGATTTGTGACTAAGAAATATTTTGAAATACTTCAACCTTCGTCAACTCTTAGCAGTCCCATTATATCAGCTCCCACCTCCCTATACCATATGTAGCTAAATTAAAGAAGACCGCAAAGTCAGCTGAATGAGCATTCGGAATAAAGATTCATAGAAACTTCTCCACTACAGAGCCCTCTCAAAGAACCCCTTCTTCCTCAGGACAGTAGTTTAAAAAAAGCAGACCTTAGGATGACCACTGTGTCCGCTGCTGCATCGGAGTTTACAAAGTGATTGCTCATACATGACCTTCTCTAAAATGTGTGATAGTTCAATGAGGTGTTACTATTCTCTTTGTTGCCATTATTATGCCTGACTAAGAAATAGGAAACCAAGGATTTAGAGATAGTAAACAACTCGTCCAGAGTCAACCAGCTAGTAAGTAAGTGGCAGATTACCAGATTTCTCAATTCAAATCCAGAGTTCTTGCCACAAACGGCCTCAGGAGATTGCAAAGAGGCTATACTCTTAGAAGTGTATGTAAATACACAGGACCTGGTAAAATAAGAGAACTATGCCAAAAACAAACTATGAACTTGTACCTTTAAATGACAGCTTATAAACACTGATTTAAAAATTCAAAACTTTGAAACTGTTACACCCAAATGAAATGTTCATAGATACAATAACCCCTTGAGTATTACGTATTTGGATGGTTGAACTTATTTTCCATTTCATTTGGAAAGTCTACATATCTGGAAGTTTAGTAGGATAGATGTTCTATTTTCCTTTGCAGATGAGAAAGCCATCTCAGTAAGTGCAGATTTGCATAACTGCACAAATTTACATTCAAGCATTTGTCGTGTACCTTCGATGTGCCAAAAGCCTGGTGAACCTGAAGTTTGGGACACAGTCATGACTAGAACCCAGATCGTTGCCTCTCTTTTGTCCAGAAGCTGGTACACACACCATGCTGTCTTCCCCAAAATTACCATAGTGAGTGGATCAGATCCCTGGCCCTCTCAGACCTGTGTTCTGTCACGACTGTGGTACACGTTGGAAGAGATGATTGTCATAGCCTATCAACCTCATAAAGCTAGGAAGAGGCATCCAAACATTTTCCACTTACCTTAACAATTTGTAATGAATGCATTTTCCTTGGATTTATTTAGGTCATTCTTAAACCTATTTGTATATTCAGTGTCTAAACACAATCTCTCTTCAGTTAAAGCAAAAAGAAACATACCTATATATACAACTAAACATTATAAAGCTCAGTTGAAATAGCAAGCTATTTTTTCTTTACTTACACTTAAATACCAGGTTTGCCTACGTTTTTCATTTTTTAACCTAGATTTACATGTTATGTAATTAGATATAACAATATTAACTAACAAGCTATTTAACAGGAAACCTTTATGATAAGAAGGGGTGTGAACGTGGCTGTGGACTTTGAATTTTCAAAACTACACAACTATCCTTCCCAAAAAACTTGGGAAGAAATATGCACTTTTGGTACTTTCATTTTATAGAAAACCTTCTTCTATCAATTCCTGTTCTCAAGCATTTTGTAGAGATTCCCTGGCTAATGGTAATAACCAAAAATTAAAAGCTACAGCATATGTTGAATGGCTGTAGCACCCCATAAATCATATTTACTGCCATTTGTTAACATGCTGCTTTAATTTCAGAAAATTCAACAACAGTTCATGAATTTTGCAGGATCTCAAAAAAGACATGCCATGATTTTATGCTGAAGATGAAAGGAATGTTGTTCATTTTAATGTATACTGGGAAGTCAAATGATATTCTCAAATTTAATGGTGAAGTAAATTCAGTTAACTCTGCAGAAACATAAGGAGTCTTACACAATCCATCTCTTGGCTGGCCAAAGGCAGATTAGGAAGCAGGAAACATTTAGGAACTTAAATCCAATATCTGAGATGTGCTTTGACAACTCTTCTACACCAAGTGCAGCTGGTAAAAGGAGCAGGCTGAGAGGTGATGGAGGAGGGGGATGAGGACACCTGATAACAGACAGCAGCTGCCACAGTAGAGAAACGGAGACAACTACTATATGCAAAAAGTCATCTCTGAGCAATCATTCTTTGTACTCCAAGTCTTCAGTCTCATCCTAAAGGATAAAGCTACCTCTATGTCCAGATATAGGGAATTTCCCCTAGGCCACTGGTTGTCTTAGCTTGCTTGGGCTACTATTACAAAATACCATAGACTGGGTGGCTTAAACAACAGACACTTCTTACAGTTCTGGAGATTGGGAAGTTAGAGATGGGATGTCAGCATAATCTGGTTCTGGTGAGGACCCTCTCCCTGGTTTGCAGATGGCTGTCTTTTTGCTGAATCCTCACATGACAGTGAGAGGAAGCCCTGGTGTCTAGGTGTCTTGTAAGGATAATGATCCCATTATGGGGGCTCTACCCTCACGAACTTGTCAAAACTAACTACCTTCCTAATAACCTCACCACCTAACACCATCACACTGGGGTTTACAGCACAATATATGAATTTGAGTGTGACATAAATATCCAGTTCATAATAGTGGTCATCAAACTTTGGTGTGCCTAAGAACCATTTTGGGATATATAGGAAAAATCCAGATCACCAGTCCTACAACACTTGAGATTCTGATTCATTCCATCTGGGAGGTGGCCAGGGAATACTTTCAAAAGCAGGCCAGGGAATTCTGATGCAAGGGTTCACTGGCCACATTGTGAGACATTCTGCCTTAGGTTACTTTTAAGCAGAAGGGACTGCTTACAAGTCCCTGTGCTGTGCCTGAAGGAGTGAGAAGAGATGTTCTGAGATCAGACGGGCTTATGGATGGTTAGAGCCAGAACCAGGAATCGCCAACATAGGCACATCTACATAAATGTTAGCAAAATGTTGCTTAATTCCCACCCCCACCTATATTACGATGACCTAGGAAAACTATTTTTTTTTTTTAAGATTTTATTTGTTCATTTGAGAGAGAGAGAGAGCATGAGCGGGGGGCGGGGGAGGATGGCAAGAGAGGGGCAGGGAGAGAAGCAGACTCCCTGCTGAACAAGGAGCCCAATGCAGGGCTCGATCCTAGGACGTAGAGATTGCGACCTGAGCCAAAGGCAGTTAACCATCAGAGTCACTCAAGTGCCCCTCAAAAACTATTTTTGAACAAAGGGAAATAAAAAAGAATAAACTTAGATCATATCCTCGTATCCAATCTAAATATGAGTTCTTAAGATGGATTTCAAGAGGTTCCGTAGATGGGAACTGACTGCCAATTGGGTAAATCTAGCTGTGTGTAGGCTAATGGGATCAGTCTAGCCAAAGTGAGCTCACCCTGAGGAAGAAAGCATCTCCTTTACAGTGTGATGCCAAGAATAATTCTCTTGAAAGAGAAACAAGAATAAAAAACTTGTGAGGATTATATTTAAGTACATATGATATTTTTTATTTACTTTGTCTTCTCTGCTAAACATGAAGGGAAATCTATGGTCATAAATGGTTCAAACAAACAAAGATGTCATTCAGAAACAAGTCACAAGGAGAACTGCTCATTCAACTTTCCTAAAGATAATGTAGTATGATCAGATAAAAACCCTGAATGGACAAGGCTTTCATAGAATTAATTGCTGGAGCTTAATTTTTAAAACATTGAAATCATAACCTTAACAGCTTCCAAGTATCTTGCAACACACATATTATGATGATTTTTAAAAAGATTATTGTTCACAAGCATAAGAGCGAAGCACCAAAAGAAACAGAACTAAATACTGAGAAAATTAAAATTACTTTTAGTGTGTTGCATATTTCCCTACAAAAGTTCAAGTTATCCTTCCAATATATGAAACTATTGATGTTTCAAGTAAAAGGAAAATGAATGCTTATTATTAAATTATTCATATATTAGATCTACTCAAGGAATGTTTAGTAAAAGAACAAGCCAGTAAAAAAAAAAAAAA